>NW_021703771.1:12713374-12749475 GCF_005190385.1 Monodon monoceros | reverse complement strand
TAAATAAATGGCTACAGGGCATATATATATATATATATATATATATATACACCAAGAGATTCAGTAAAGTTCAACTCTAAAATCTATTTTTATTCTACTCTATGACATTATGACATATTGTCACTGTAATAATCTCTCAGTGTAATCTTGGGATTGTTTGTCTTTGACCTCTTTTTTTTTTTTAGCGGTACGCGGGCCTCTCACTGTTATGGCCTCTCCCGTTGCGGAGCACAGGCTCCGGACGCGCAGGCTCAGCGGCCAAGGCTCACGGGCCCAGACGCTCCGCGGCATGTGGGATCCTCCTGGACCGGGGCACGAGCCTGTGTCCCCCGCATCGGCAGGCGGACTTTAAACCACTGTGCCAACAGGGAAGCCCTTTCTACCCTTTTCACTCTCATTCTGTTCAGGTTATCTATTGCTGCATAGCAAACGACCTCAAAACGGTGGCTCAGATGTCAACCTCAACCATTCAGTTATTTATACTCTAAGGAAATTAAAAGAGAGGCTAAAAAAAAAAAAGAGGTCAAAGACAAACAATCCCAAGATTACACTGAGAGATTATTACAGTGACAATATGTCATAATGTCATAGAGTAGAATAAAAATAGATTTTAGAGTTGAACTTTACTGAATCTCTTGGTGTATATATATATATATATATATATATATGCCCTGTAGCCATTTATTTAAACAAAGGAAGGATGACAAGGTTACTATGTTCTTAATAAAATATGTTTTATGGTCAAGTTTTTTTGAAACTTTTAATGGAGTTAACTTCTGAGGTTTTATTTAAAGATACTTTAAATGTTTTTCAAGCTATTAGCTAACAACACTATAATCTCTATGTGAAAATTGTAAGGGTCCATTATTGTACTGGAGAAGAATAGTTCTTTATTGCTTTTAACTGCTGCGCCTTCCCTCAAATAGCAGGCTGTCAAGAACCTTTCTAGTGTAATTGCAATTGTGAGTAATGGCACCGCCTACCACCTGTAGTTTTCTTTTTCTTATCTGGTCTGTGTTCCAAAAACATGTAAGAAAAGCGTCTTTGGAATTTCATGGTAAAAAGGATCTAGAAGTTTCTGAACATGCTTGATCCTAATGGCTAAAAATAAGAGCTAATATGTTCAAGTTCTACTTTGGGGCCAGTGTTTAAAAATGCACATGTCTCATGTTATCTGATTCTTATCTCAATCCTATAAGATAGGTACTATCATTACCCCTATTTTATAGATGAATTAAATGAGGCTTGGATAGGTCCTTCTCATATAAGCAAGAATTTTGTGTGAAGTCTTTTTTTCTTTATGAATCCTCCCTCAAAAATGGATAGAACAACTATATAGACAAACAAATAGGTAAAACATCCATGGACAACATCTACTACACAATATGATAAGAAATTCTCATGAACCCGAAATATGAATGGGAGAGGACCAACTACTATTAGCAGCTGGATCCATATGATACTAGAGACTGTGCGTTGGAATGCAGCAAAAAAAACAACAACAACAAAAACAACAAAAAAAACATGACCCAACGTGAGCAATGGTAGTTTAGATTGGACAATCTATGAACAGAGGTGGAAACTGGGAGGGGACTTTGCAGGCTCCAATTCTAAAGTGAGGGGAAAGGGTCTGCAGGAAGACCTAATGATGTTGGTGGGTCTGGACCCTTCCAACTCACAGAACTAGCCGAATGGAGCTACTTGCAATTCACGGTCCTATACTGAAGAGAAAGTACTGGGAGGAGAATTCAAGTTGAGGTTGTTAGCTTGATTTACATCTCTAAAATAATTAAACACAAGATCCATGAGCTCTCATTTGGATTATTGCCCTGGGCCTTGCAAATGTCAGTGGTGGGTCTCGTCCTGAATATTAAGCATGACGCTACTCTCTACCTTCATGGTAGGGGTGTCAAGAAATTGCAGTACAGGTGTTCTTCCAAAAACCAGGGGATGTGAAGTCTAGGCTGTACCAGAAAATTCATTCTACTTAGCTGATCTGAGTTTGAGAACATAGAAAAATGTCACTTTTTTCTAACTGTATAAGTATAGGTCATATTTGGGTGGGTTTTATTTTTCAAAAAGTAGAAAAAGAAACTTCTTTTCAAAAAATTCCATAGTTTGTCTCATATTTTTTTAAAGGCTTTAAAGATATGCAGAGAGATAAAAATGTGATGCAATGATATTTTGCCATAATGTGAAGAATTTTCTTTGTAGTTTCCCATAAAGTGGACCTCATATCATGAGGAAAGTGATTCTTGACCATATACTCTTCTTTCTGCACACACACACTGATGCAGTTTAAAATCTTCTTATTTATAAGTTAAATTCATTTTCAAGCCATAGTTGTGATGGAACTTTATTTTTTCACTTTCCCAAAGAGGATTCATTTGTTCAGTAAGAAAAAAAGAAGGTATTTTAGCATAGAATTTTAAAATTGTCTTCACTATTTTAATTAAAAATACATGACAGAAAAAATATTTAAAAATCATCTAGTGAGTAAGCGTCCAGGCTAGGAGCTGGTGTCTAATTACTGGGCTCTGGTTGAGCCTCCCAAAGTATGTGATTCTAACACAGGATGGCTTTTCTCACATATTTAGTTTTAAAGATTTGTCCTGAAGGGCAGAACCTCTAGGAGACTCTGTTAGTTTCCTAGGGCTGCCATAACATATTACCATGTACTTTATGGCTTAAGACAACAGAAATTTATTCTCTCACAGTTCTGGAAGCCAAAAATCTGAAATTAAAGTGTTAGTAGGTTGCACTCCCTCTGAAGGCTCTAGGGGAGAATCTTTCCTCACCTCTTCCAACTTCTGGTGGCCCAAGCATTCCTTGACTTGTGGCAGCATCATTTCAATTTCTGCCTCCATCTTCACTTCTCTTTTTCTGTGTGTGTGTCTCTGTGTCCTTTCTTCCTATAAAGATACCTGTCATTGGATTAAGATCTAGGATGATCTTATCTCCAGATTCTTAATTTAATTATATCTACAAATAAAGTCATATTGGGAGGTTGTGGGTGACTTATCTTCCATAACCCATTATGGAAGCTGACCTATAGATAAGTAAGAAATGTTTTTTCGTATACTTAAAAATCTATTAGTGAGAAAAATTATACTGTCTTCTTTCAATATCATAATTAAAAACATAAAAACTTATCAACCCATGATATTTAATAAAAGGAGACATTTACATCTTGAGTTGATTCCTAGTCACAGTATAAGTAAATACAATTTTATTAGCATGAAACAAATTTTGTTTTAGAGAAAATTGATACTTCAGAATTGTGAAAATCAGTTTCTTATACTGGGATATTGAGGGGATAATCTTGTACCCTAAAAATAAAAGCAAAGTCAGAAAATGTCAGAGGTATTTTTATAAAAGAATTTAGTTTAATGTTTTCATACTGGGTCATAGCTATATTATTATTATTATTATTAACTGTTTTTGCATTTTTCTCATTTGGGTTCAGTCAATTGTGAGATCAGTGACTTGTGAATATGAAATACAACCAGGGAACTTTAAAATAAGTGGAAATTTTCTATAATATAAAAAGGAAATTGAAGAGAAAAAACTGTTCCCTTCAATTTGAGGATCCTTTTTTATATTTTCCAAATAGGAAATCTAAACAAAAATTATCAACTTATGAATAAAAGGAAGACATCTCATTCCTAATGTGATGAGGCAGAAGAAAATTTTAAATAAAAGAGTAACAGAAAGGAGAAAATTATTGCATGTGTTATTTTTGTCTTTAAGAGGGCGTAGAGTCTTCAAGTGCAAAAGAGTAAGAGGAGGGGGAAAGAAAGAGGGAAAAGTATGGAGGTAGGAAGAGAGAGAGAGAGACAGAGAGACAGAAAGACAGAAAGAGAGCAGAGAGATGGGGCAGGGAATGTGGGAGAATGCTTTCCGTCACTTTCAGCAATGTTATGTTTGCTGCTCCTCTTGTAGCCTAGTAGGAAATACTTGTGTTTCTCCTCCCCAGGAAGGAAAACTAGCTAAAAGGGATGAAGGCAGTAAAGGCTAGAACACAGAATTGGTGAGTGTCATTTGTTTGTAAGTCTGACTACCCTCCTTTTTGATTCTTTCTCCACCAATAAGTTCCACATCATCAAAATCTTACCCTATCTCATAGAACGTTTTGCATGTAAATTCTAGGAATTAACCTTTTGGAAAGAGAATATTGGGAACCTTGTGCTCTTTCTCAGAGCTGGCTCTTAACGTGTCTAATAATCTAATTTCACAAAGACACAGATGCTCAACTAACATTTTATCTCTACCCCCATTTTCCAGTCCCCTGCAATGAGAAGGGACCATGCAACTAGTCGTGGTCAGTGAGATGTGAGCTGAAGCAATAAGTGTCATTTCTTATCCGAGGCAGGAAAAAAAGCCCTCATGATTCTCCAGTGCTGTTCTTATGCCTTGAGGGTAAGAAGAAAAGTCACATATTATTAATAGCAGAGCTACAAGTTTTAAACAGCCTGGATTTCTGAGTCACCACATTTAGTTTGTACACTGCAGAGTTCTAAGGCCCTACAGTACATTTTACATGAGTGAAAAATAAACTTTATATTTCAAGTCATCAAGATTTTGGGATGGAGTATAGCCACAGTATAAACCTATCTTAATATGTCTAATATTTCTAAGCTGTTTGGGATTTGCTGAAGTTAGCCCTTAATAGACGTGAATCAAAATCGAAAGCTACAAAGTAGGTAGCCATTAGATAAATTTGCTTTTTAAAAACTGCACTCTCTTTGATGCTTTTTGATATTTTAGTTACTGTTAAAAAGAAAAATATTCTTGTGATTCTGGGCATGGTTATATTAGTAATAATTATATCCAATTTTACTAACAGGAAGGTCTGTGATTGCAAATTCCTCTTATACTTTTCTTAACCCTCGTTAAGTGACTTTCTGCCACTTTTTAAAAGTTGTCTGGGAAAGAATAGAAATCATAAATTTCTTGATATCAAAATTTTCTTCTGGATATTTATAAATACTATATAATAAACTTCATAATCTGGCATGGCTGGATGGTATTTTTAGCACAACCAAAATTTAAACTCACATAAAAGTTTTTTTAACTTTGATGAACCTAATAGGATGGATTTGGGAAAATCACCAAAGCCCTGACCCAACCATAAAAAATCATTCTCCTTTTTCATGGGATTATATGAGAATTATAGACTATGGTCATTGTTCCTAAGCCCTGTGGGCCATTTAAGTGACTGAGCCCCTTCTTTAATAAATTTTTGTATCTGCATTGAAACATCACCCGTTAGATATCTGGATAGAAAAGGGACATATGACCCACACCTACCCACTTCTAACCAGTGAAGATTACTAGTATTTACCAAAATCACTTGCAACCCTAAGGTCTTTCGGGCATTAAACTGTAAATGTACCTCAAAGCAATAACAACTACTTGTTGTACAGGCTCTCTTAGTAAATACTGGTAACCTTCACTGGTTAAAGATAAGTAGGTCAGAGCTGTATATACTTTTCCTTCCAAGATCTCTTGGTTAGATGAATATATATCTCAGAGTAAATTCTCCCAAGCAGGAAGAACAGTCTGTCCTATAGGTAATGGAAGTCCCTCACTCCTATACACCCTTTATAATACAGTTAAATTAGCATATGCACAATTTAACACTGTTTTCAAGAAGTTATATTATCAAATAGGCAGGTGCCAATTTTAAAGGGCATCCCCTGCTGCTTCGTGTAGACATTATGAACAGGAATCAGGGTGACGTGTGGGAGGAGGCTATCCCTTTGCTTCTAGAATTCTTCTAGAGCCCCCAGCATCTTTTTTTCTACTGATGACGTATTACAAGGACTGGAACAATATACACTTGTATTATAATCCCAGAAGTTAAGGTCTGTTGCAGGATTTTCTTTTTGCTGTAAATGTCAGGAAAAAGTAACCATCTCAAGCCTTTTAGACTAAGCCATGAATTAAATAAAAAAGTCAACAGCTAACTGTACTTATTATGCACATTTCCATGCCTTCAAATGTACAAATAAATGTCATTCTAAAAAAGTGTTTTATTCATTTAAATGAGAAGTGAATGGAAGCTTTTGGAGACATGAGGACTTCTTATTCCAACCAAAAATGTTATTTTTGAAAGATAAAAGGAAAATCAGTAAATCCATCATGTGTGCTCTAAAAGTGCCTCAAAAGCTACACTCCCCCGCCAGGTGGATGACTGACCCACTACTGACTGTATCTATGGATTGACCTCTTTTGCAGGAGAATTAAGGCAATATGGTACTAAAATGAATAATTAGATCTTAATTAAGCTCCTGGGCTGGTAATTAGTCAGCACTAGTGGTGGCGTGCTCTTCATTATAAACAGGCAGGTGCACGTTCATTTATTTTGGTTGTCTAGTGCTTTTTGCAGAAAGACAGGGTAAATAACCTGGGGAAATTAGTAGCCTTTTTGACTTTGCCTACCTCAATTCAGCAAGTGACTTTTACTGTTTAATTTCAGTTGAGGTCAGAATACTGAGGGTGATTTTAAAGATCAAGGAGAGAAATTTTTCATACAGAATATTTAACAAAAGAATAAACCCAACAAACTTTATCCTATTGCTATCCCCATTTCTAATTTACTCCTGCCTCGCCCCTGCCTCCACCCTGTACACAAACTACTGATAGCTCCAGCTCATTATAACCTGAGCTTCCCTTTCCCTTTAAGCTTTCATTGCCTAAGAAGTGAAAGATGATCTGAGACCACTGAGAAACAAGGAAAGCGCCATAAATAGGAGCATATGTTTTGTAGCATGACCTGGTCCTGCTATGGAAAAGGAGGTTCTTGGTAGATGCAAGTCTCAACAAAAAAAGAATCTTTCTCCTGATGTGTTCTCTCACAAGAATGGAAGATTTCACTCCCTTTTAACAGGCTGTCTATGAATACTCTTTAAAGAGAAAATCATAGTGCTTTTAATAAAAGTCCTTTCAGTTTCCTTCCTAAACTGCCTCTGTTGCTTTTCCTATTGCCTGATGGATCACAGTTTATTAAAAGGATTCTGTCTACAAAGGATGAGAGAATTATAAGGCTACTTCAGGGCCTGTTTCTGGAGGGGGCAAGAATGTCATAAACTAGTATCTTTCTTCTATTATAACTTGATTCTACACTTCAACTTGAGTCTCCTTGAATCAACAATAATAAAATAAACAGACTTCTACATTCTGAAGAAAATCATTCCAGTTAAGTTTTTTGAAAGGTGAATAAAATTATAGCTAGAATATATTGTGCAAGCGTTATATATACATATATGTAAATATATATCTGTATAGATACATAGCTATTAATAATTACCTAGTAAAGTAAGTTATAACCAACAGTTGATTTTGAAAACATGATAAAATATAAACATTAATATAATAATAAAAGAATAAGAGCTAACATTTTTGAACTGATACATATAAACCAACTACAATTTTGGGTGCTTTATATGCATAGTTTCATTTAAACTTCAAAATAATGCAATTAGTGGATATTTTTACTATCTTAGTCTTACAGGTGAGGGAACAAGACACAGAAAAGTTAATTAATTATGTAGAATAGGGCTTAATAAATACTTGTTTTTGATTGATCGAATTAACTCTTTACCAAACAGGTTTATTTAAGCATGTACTTATATATTTATATTCTATTTTAAGTGTACATTTACATTATATATTACTTATGTTTTATATATTTATATATTATATCTTAATATATACTTACATATTATGTTATATATTCCTCTATATTTAATCAGATCTCTAGTTGCTAAATAGTTAATTCAATCAATGAACAATTAGTATTTATTAAATTCTATTCTACATAGTTAACCTTGCTGTGCCTTTGTGTGTGTGTGTGTGTGTGTGTGTGTATGTGTATACACATACACACACACACACTAAGTAGAGAATATATAAAGATATATATAAATATTTATATATACATACTAAGGAGAGGGAGAGAATTCTCATGTCCATGAGTGTCTTGCATTTTACACGTCTTGCAAGTTTGCCCCTTTTAATTCTGAACTCTTTTCTTTTCAAGGATGTCTGTATAGTAAACAGCCTTTGACGGTAGAAATAGTGTCTTTGTCTGGACCAAAGGTAGGCTGGCTTATAGCCTTGGAAGGTAAAGATAGTATTATCCTCCAGAGCAAAGGACTAGCATGCTGTCCATTATGAAAGATTCATATTCGCTAAGCTCAGGGTTCCTCTCCTGTAAGGCAGTCCGTTGTGTGTGCCAGCATTACCTCAGACTCTTCACATCATTGTGGAAATTAAATATCATGCTGATACTCTCACTACTGATATTGGTACAAATAAGTCCCGTTGCCTCTGACCCACGTGTCTTGTGTCTTTTGCCAGCATCAATAAAACTGTAAGAGGCTAACTTATTAGCTTACAAATGAGGTAAACCCTCAGACCCTTCATAGGTTCTTTCCTGCTTTCTGGTACACAGATATATTGTGCCTCCTTTCTCATCTTTCTTAAGGTTCCAAAAGTAGCAAAATTCACTTACTGATACTTTTATCACTTTTTTAAAATCCCTACCAAACAGTGGAAAGGGCAAATAGAGGGGAACATAAGAGGGAAATATAACAAACAAAGGGCTCAAGAAATGACATCTTGGTCTAACAGAGACACACAGACTCTGTGACTCTGCTTTGGGTGTCTTCCTCTGTATTACACGCTCTGGGAGCATGTAGGACTGACTAATCTGCTAACAAGACCCATCTTCCCCTGAAAAGCTCATCTATCTCACCTTCCTTCTCTAATAAGGCCCTGAATATTTCCCCCATTAAGCATAAGCTGCCAGCATGGATCTAATATGGTGATAGGAAAACAGCTCTTTAAAAGAGCTGTTTTGTTGAACCATAGCAGTTCCCTGGAAACCAAGTAATAAATGCCACTCTTTTTTTTTTGGCTAATGAAACTGATCTCCTTCTTAAACCCTGTCTTTCATAATCCTAGATGTATTAGAAAAGTGATACTTCTAACAGCAATTGCTCTTTTTAGGTTTGTAACTATAATAACAGGTGTCTTCTATGATCATGTAAAGATTATTTTACTTGCACCAAAACATCACTGTGATTTTTAAGGGTGGTAATATTTAAAGTTAATATACATAAGTCTATCTAGCTGTAAGAAACAGACCTTTAAAGCATTTAGGAAAATTCTATAGTAACTTGCATGTTTTTTATTTAGACCTGAGACAACTGGTTTATTTTGGGTTTGTCTGTATGGGTTGATTTAACTGTTTTAATTAAAGGCCAGTGCTCAAGGTTTCTGTACCCTCTGCTCACCTCAGATTATCACTGACTTGTGAAACAGTCTCATCTTTTTCTGGAGGTTTGGGTAAAATGTGTCTTTGCTGTGTTAGCAAAGGTAACATAGGTAGGATAATGTCTGTTGTTCTAACAAACCAACCTCCGCGTTTCAGTGCCCTAAAACAATAAATATTTATTTTTTTCACTGATATAAAGTCCTATGCAGGTGCTTTTAGTCGGTGGGGTAGAGAATTCTACTCCATACGGTCATTCAGGGACCCAGAATATTGGAGATTTTACCATCATCAACACACGTCTTCTAAGATCATCCTGGGTTCATATTCAGCTGGCAGAGAGGGAAAGCAAAACTACAAAGACTATTCTCACTTCAAAACTACCTTGACCCCAAAGTGCCATATACTACATCTGCACATATTCCATTGGCAGGAATTAATTGCAAGGCTCTAGTGATGTGTAAGGGTGACTGGTGAGTAGAATCCATGATGGGGCAGTCGCTTCTCAAAAGTAACTTCAAACTACTGAATTGGGTTATGACTCTTTGATGGAAGAGCTGTCCCTGTCTTATTCCCCACTCTTAGCAATTACTTCTCAAGCCACCTTTAAGGACCTCTCAATACTTTAATAATGTCTTCATTTTATTCTTATGAAATATTGTGAATGAGCCTGTAAATCCTTCTGTAGAAACACTGATTCTGATTCATTATACTACAAATAAAGTATAAACTTACACAGGCTTACACTGGTTATGATCAGTGCACAAAATAGTATGATTTTTGATACTACTTTCAGGTACCCTTACCTGTAGTAAGCATGATTTGAAGTCCATAAAGTAAATATGTATTGCTAACCTTGTTTATATAATATATCCTTCTCTAAAAAATAATTCTAAAAAAAAATCCTTTCTACTTATCAATCTGTTTTTTTCAGAACAATAAGCTAATGTACATTTTCAAGAAAGGAAAGGGAAATCAGTAGAGTATATTCATTCACAGAAAAACATAATTTAGTTCTCATGGTATATAGTTATTAACTACTGAATGAATCCATTGTGTTTTACAGATGGGGAAACCAAAACTAGAGATTCAAGCTGTTGCCCATGATCATGCCACCTATGGTAAAATAAGATCTGGGAATTAGCTCTTCCAGCCCCGCGCTGCCGCTAAATACAGCTGACACCTTAGGTAGCTTAAGGCTGTCTAGAGCTGCTGCAGTGGAGCCCTCAGGTCTACTCTATGGCTACCTCTGAGTCTCTATATTGTAGGCTACAATGAATTAGAGTGCCGTTGGCTATGAGGAGTAAAAATAATAGTGGATTTTTGTGGGAAGTGATTTTATTGTTCATCTCTTTTCTTGCTATTCAACAAAATCTATTAAAAAATGAAGAGTGTAAAACTCACAAGAGAAAAAAATATTCCAGATAGTCATTGCCATATGCAAACTAATACAATAGCAATGGTTTCCATTCCAGTAGTAGATGCTTTACATAATGTTATCTCAAGGAATCATCAAATAATCCTTTGCAGTACATACTGTCAGCACATATTACCTATTTTACAGATGAGAATATAAGTGAGTAAATAAGGGACAGAGTTGGCATTCATATTGAGGAATGTCTCATTCCAGGCCACTCCCTTTCCCACACTCCTACTTTATTCTCATGAATTTCAGAGGAGAACATGCAGCTAATCTTGTATGTGGTACTATTCGTGGGAGACTTTAGGCATACTGGAGCAATGACTGATTGTTGTACATGCAATTAAATTTTTGGTGCTGAGGTTTGAATTGACTGCCAAAGTACCTGAAACATTGAAAAGGTTACGTTTTAGAAGGTGCCTTTTGATTGCCCATATATGGTAATACAAAGGTATAAGATAATTTTTAGAATAAACCTGTTTAAGGAGGTAGAAATGAGGTTCAATTAATATGTTTATTCGCATAAGAGAGCTTTCCTGAAAGCACAACACAATTTCAAAAGTTAAGTTTTAAGAAGGATTTAGAGTAAAATAAAGATACAACATGGAAATGATACCTGTCAAAATTCAATTTTTGGAAAACTAAGAATTGTCACTACGGTCTTGAGAATAACTCCCTTTGGCCAGCACCTTTATTTCCTACTTACATTAGTTCTTGATATTATACTTGTAATTATTTGTCTATTATCTGCATGCCCAGATAGACTGTAAGCTACATGAGGACAGCACCCAAGTCCGTGTTAGTCATCAACATCTCTGCCTCTGGCACAAGTTTCTTCCTCATTATGTTGGCTATTAATAATACCTGTTAAATGAATTGATGGACAAGGTACTGAAACTCATTAAAAGTACTTAAATAAATGAATACAGGCTAATGGTAAAGTTCAAGCAACACAAAAAAGTATAATGTACTTCCCACCAGGCTTCTATCACCCAAGTGAATCACCCAGAAGAACACTTGTTCATCATTTCTTATAAAAATGTCTGAACATTTATAAGCATGCATTTACATCTCTTCTTTTTATTGAAGTATGGTTGATTTACAATATTATATTAGTCTCAGGGGTACAGTATAGTGATTCTGTATTTTTACACATTTACTCCATTAAAAGTTATTACAAGGTAAAGGCTATAATCCCCTGTGCTATACAGTATAAGTCAGACAAAGAAAGACATGTACTGTATGATATTACTTACTTGTGGAATCTAAAAAATAAATGAATGTATATAGTAAAACAGAAACAGACTCACAGATACAGAAAACAAGCTAGTGGTTACTAGTGGGGAGAAGGAAGGGGGGAAGGGAAAGATAGGGGTATGGATTAAGAGATACAAACCACTGTGCATAAAATAGATAAGCTGCAAGGATATACAGTACAACACAGGGAATATAGCCAATATTTTGTAATAACTATAAATGGCATATAACATTGAAAAATTTTGAATATTGTACACCTGAGGCATATAATATTGTATATCAACTATACTTCAATTTTAAAAAAAAGAAATACGTATAAGCAAAAAAGGAAAAGGATATACAGATAAGCAACAGAGGTATAATGTATTTACTTCTTGGTACACTTAATTACCAGATAAATATAGTGACTTGCAATGTAAATATATTTATTTGTTTATATAATATCAAATCAACGATCTAGACAAAAGATGTACAGTTTCGTTGAATTCTTCCAGTCCCTAATAAGTCATAGTCTACATATTTCTAAAAACAAAATCTTTATATCAACTCATTTGTTTATGATTTATCTCTTTCTTATAAAGGTAGTAAGCCGAAGGTAGACCAAGACAATTGCATTTCAACATTAGTTGAGCTTTCGGGTTGTTTGAAGTCAGGAGAAATAACAGTAGACATAACATTTTACACATGGCTTACAAGAGAGGTTCTTGATTGTAGTTCTTCTACAGTTTTAGCAATGACCAAGAAATTTATTGTATCTGGGCAATGTGGGCATAAGCAATGGGTTCATTAACTAACAAGTAACCTAGTCGATGCAAACAACTCTGGCAAAAGGAGCCACAGGAGGGCGCTCTGACACTGCACAGATCTTAGTGGACTTTCTTAAGTCGAATCTTATCGTTTGGTATTAGGCGATTTAATTTTTTGTGTGTGTGTGTATAGGAATATTTTTATGAATTATGATTTAAAATAACAGGAGAATCAGTTGTGACCTGGAAGTTTTGGTTCTACATTGGTATAATGTGGTATGGAATTACTTCAGCAGAAACTATAGATACAGGATCAGTATTATCTAGTGACATGTAAAAATATATGTAGAAAAACTAAAGCTATATTTTTCCTTATGAATGTATATTTGCAACCACAGTAGAGTTCATCTTATAGCATAATGTAGGATATTTCGTAATCTATAGTAGTTGTACACAAAACATTCTTTGATGCACACCCAGATCTGAATCACGCTGGTCTCTTTTTATAATTCTTTTGTTTGTTTGTGCTTTTTAAAACATCTTTATTGGAGAATAATTGCTTTACAATGGTATGTTAGTTTCTGCTCTAAACAGGTGAATCAGTTATACATATACATATGTCCCCACATCTCTTCCCTCTTGCATCTCCCTCCCTCCCACCCTCCATATCCCACCCTTCTAGGTGGTCAAAAAGTACCAACCAGATCTCCCTGTGCTATGCGGCTGCTTCCCACTAGCTATCTATTTTACGTTTGGTAGTGTATAGATGTCCATGCCACTCTCGCACTTTATCACAGTTTACCCTTCCCCCTCCCCGTATCCTCAGTCCAAGTTCATTCACTAGTAGGTCTGTGTCTTTATTCCCGTCTTGCCCCTAGGTTCTTCATGACCACTTTTTTTTTTTTTTTAGATTCCATATATATGTGTTAGCATACGGTATTTGTTTTTCTCTTTCTGACCTACTTCACTCCGTATGACAGACTCTAGGGACAACCACCTCACTTACAAATACCTCAATTTCGTTTCTTTTATGGCTGAGTAATATTGCATTGTATATATGTGTCACATCTTCTTTATCCATTCATCTGTTGATGGACACTTAGGTTGCTTCCATGTCCTGGCTATTGTAAATAGAGCTGCAGTGACCACTGTGGTACATGACTCTTTCTGAATTATGGTTTTCTTAGGGTATATGCCCAGTAGTGGGATTGCTGGGTTGTATGGTAATTCTATTTTTAGTTTTTTAAGGAACCTTCATACTGTTCTCCATAGTGGCTGTATCAATTTACATTGCGACCAACAGTGCAAGAGGGTTCCCTTTTCTCCACACCCTCTCCAGCATTTATTGTTTGTAGATTTTTTGATGATGGCCATTCTGACAGGTGTGAGATGATATCTCATTATAGTTTTGATTTGCATTTCTCTAATGGTTAATGATGTTGAGCATTCTTTCATGTGTCTATTGGCAGTCTGTTTATCTTTGGTGAAATGTCTATTTAGGTCTTCTGCCCATTTTTGGATTGGGTTGTTTGTTTTTTTAATGTTGAGCTGCATGAGCTGCTTGTAACTTTTGGAGATTAATCCTTTGTCAGTTGCTTCATTTGCAAATATTTTCTCCCATTCTGAGGGTTGTCTTTTCACCTTGTTTATGTTTTCCTTTGCTGTGCAAAAGCTTTGAAGTTTCATTAAGTACCATTTGATTATTTTTGTTTTTATTTCCATTTCTCTAGGACGTGGGTCAAAAAGGATCTTGCTGTGACTTATGTCATGGGGTGTTCTTCTTATGTTTTCCTCTAAGAGTTTCATACTGTCTGGCCTTACATTTACATCTTTAAACCATTTTGAGTTTATTTTTGTGTATGGTGTTAGAGACTGTTCTACTTTAATTCTTTTACATGTAGCTATCCAGTTTTCCGAGCATCACTTATACAAGAGGCTGTCTTTTCTCCATTGTATATTCTTGCCTCCTTTATCAAAGATAAGGTGACCATATGTGTGTGGGTTTATCTCTGTGCTTTCTGTCCTGTTCCATTGATCTATATTTCTGTTTTTATGCCAGTACCATACTGTCTTGATTACTGTAGCTTTGTAGTATAGTGTGAAGTCAGGGAGCCTGATTCCTCCAGCTCCATTTTTCTTTCTCAAGATTGCTTTGGCTATTTGTAGTCTTTTGTGTTTCCATACAAATTGTGAAATTTTTAGTTCTAGTTCGGTGAAAAATCCCATTGGTAGTTTGATAGAGATTGCATTGAATCTGTTGATTGCTTTCGGTAGTGTAGTCATTTTCACAATGTTGATTCTTCCAATCCAAGAACATGGTATATCTCTCCATCTATTTGTATCATCTTTAATTTCTTTCATCAGTGTCTTACGATTTTCTGCATACATGTCTTTTGTCTCCTTAGGTAGGTTTATTCCTAGATATGTTATTCTTTTTGTTGCAGTAGTAAATGGGAGTGTTTTCTTAATTTCACTGTCAGATTTTTCATCATTAGTGTATAGGAATGCAAGAGATTTCTGTGCATTAATGTTGTATCCTGCAACTTTACCGAATTCATTGATTAGCTCTAGTAGTTTTCTGGTAGCATCTTTAGGATTCTCTATGTATAGTATCATGTCATCTGCAAACAGTGACAGCTTTATTTCTTTTTTCCGATTTGGATTCCTTATATTTCTGTTTCTTCTCTGATTGCTGTGGCTAAAACTTCCAAAACTATGTTGAATAATAGTAGTGAGAGTGGGCAACCTTGTCTTGTTCCTGATCTTAGTGGAAATGGTTTCAGTGTTTCACCATTGAGGATGATGTTGGCTGTGCGTTTGTCATATATGGCCTTTATTATGTTGAGAAACGTTCCAGCTATGCCTACTTTCTGGAGGGTGTTTATCATAAATGGGTGTTGAATTTTGTCAAAAGCTTTCTCTGCATCTATTGAGATGATCATATGGTTTTTCTCCTTCAATTTGTTAATATGCTTTATCACATTGATTGATTTGCTTATATTTAAGAATCCTTGCATTCCTGAGATAAACCCCACTTGATCATGCTGCATGATCCTTTTAATGTGCTGTTGGATTCTGTTTGCTAGTGTTTTGTTGAGGATTATTGCATCTACGTTCATCAGTGATATTGGTCTGTAGTTTTCTTTCTTTGTGACATCTTTGTCTGGTTTTGGTATCAGGGAGATGGTGGCCTCGTAGAATGAGTTTGGGAGTGTTCCTCCCTCTGCTATATTTTGGAAGAGTTTGAGAAGGATAGGTGTGATCTCTTCTCTAAATATTTGATAGAATTTGCCTGTGAAGCCATCTGGTCCTGGGCTTTTGTTTGTTGGAAGATTTTTAACCACAGTCTCAGTTTCAGTGCTTGTGATTGGTCTGTTCATATTTTCTACTTCTTCCTGGTTCAGTCTCAGAAGGTTGTGCGTTTCTAAGAATTTGTCCATTTCTTCCAGGTTGTCCATATTATTGGCATATAGTTGCTTGTAGTAATCT
Source organism: Monodon monoceros (assembly GCF_005190385.1). Taxonomy (NCBI): domain Eukaryota; kingdom Metazoa; phylum Chordata; class Mammalia; order Artiodactyla; family Monodontidae; genus Monodon; species Monodon monoceros. The sequence continues at coordinate 12,733,283 of NW_021703771.1, read as the reverse complement.
CTCATGATCCTTTGTATTTCTGCAGTGTCAGTTGTTACTTCTCCTTTTTCATTTCTAATTCTATTGATATGAGTCTTCTCCCATTTTTTTTGATAAGTCTGGCTAATGGTTTATCAATTTTGTTTATCTTCTTAAAGAACCAGCTTTTAGTTTTACTGATCTTTGCTATCGTTTCCTTCATTTCTTTCTGATCTGATCTTTATGATTTCTTTCCTTCAGCTAGCTTTGGGGGTTTTTTGTTCTTCTTTCTCTAATTGCTTTAGGTAAAAGGTTAGGTTGTTTATTTGAGATGTTTCTTGTTTCTTAAGGTAGGATTGTATTGCTATAAACTTCCCTCTTAGAAATGCTTTTGCTGCATCCCATAGGTTTTGGGTCGTCGTGTTTTCATTGTCATTTGTTTCTAGGTATTTTTTGATTTCCTCTTTGATTTCTTCAGTGATCTCTTGGTTATTAAGTAGTGTATTGTTTAGCCACCTTGTGTTTGTATTTTTTACACATATTTTCCTCTAATTGATACCTAGTCTCATAGCGTTGTGGTCAGAAAAGTTACTTGACACAATTTCAATTTTCTTAAATTTACTAAGGCTTCATTTGTGACCCAAGATATGCTCTATCTGGGAGAATGTTCCATGAGCACTTGAGAAGAATGTGTATTCTGTTGTTTTTGGATGGAAATGTCCTATAAATATCAATTAAGTCCATCTTGTTTAATGTGTCATTTAAAGCTTGTGTTTCCTTATTTAATTTCATTTTGTATGATCTGTCCATTGGTGAAAGTGGGGTGTTAAAGTCCCCTACTATGATTGTGTTACTGTCAATTTCCCCTATTATGGCTGTTAGTCTTTGCCTTATGTATTGCGGTGCTCCTACGTTGGGTGCATAAATATTTACAATTGTTATATCTTCTTCTTGGAATGATCCCTTGATCATTATGTAGTGTCCTTCTTTGTCTGTTGTAATAGTCTTTGTTTTAAAGTCTATTTTGTCTGATATGAAAATTGCTACTCCACCTTTCTTTTGATTTCCATTTGCATGGAATATCTTTTTCCATCCCCTCACTTTCAGTCTGTATGTGTCTCTAGGTCTGAAATGGTCACTTGTAGACAGCATATATATGGGTCTTGTTTTTGTATCCATTCATCCAGTCTGTGTCTTTTGGTTGGAGCATTTAATGCATTTACATTTAAGGTAATTATCGATATGTATGTTCCTAATACCATTTCCTTAATTATTTTGGGTTTATTATTGTAGGTCTTTTCCTTCTCTTGTGTTTCCTGCCTAGAGAAGTTCCTTTAGCATTTGTTGTAAAGCTGGTTTGGTGGTGCTGAATTCTCTTAGCTTTTGCTTGTCTGTAAAGGTTTTAATTTCTCCATCAAATCTGAATGAGATCCTTGTTGGGTTGTAGGTTTTTCTCCTTCATCACTTTAAATATGTCCTGCCACTCCCTTCTGGCTTGCAGTTTCTGCCGAAAAATCAACTGTCTACCTTATGGGGATTCCCTTGTGTGTTATTTCTTGGTTTTCCCTTGCTGCTTTTAATATTTTTTCTTTGTATTTAATTTTTGATAGTTTGATTAATATGTGTCTTGGCGTGTTTCTCCTTGGATTTATCCTGTATGGGCCTCTCTGTGCTTCCTGAACTTGATTAACAATTTCCTTTCCCATATTAGGGAAGTTTTCAACTATAATCTCTTCAAATATTTTCTCAGTCCCTTTCTTTTTCTCTTCTTCTTCTGGAACCCCTATAATTCGAATGTTGGTGCATTTAATATTGTTCCAGAAGTCTCTGAGACTGTCCTCAATTCTTTTCATTCTTTTTTCTTTGTTCTGCTCTGCAGTAGTTATTTCCATTCTTTTATGTTCCAGGTCACTTATCCATTCTTGTGCCTCAGTTTTTCTGCTATTGATCCCTTCTAGAGAGTTTTTAATTTCATTTATTGTGTTGTTCATCACTGTTTGTTTGCTCTTTAATTCTTCTACATCCTTGTTAAATGTTTCTTTTATTTTCTCCATTCTATTTCCAGGTTTTTGGATCATCTTTACTATCATTATTCTTAATGCTTTTTCAGGTAGACTGCCTATTTCCTCTTCATTTGTTTGGTCTGGTGGGTTTTTACCTTGCTTCTTCATCTGCTATGTGTTTCTCTGTTTTCTCATTTTACTTAACTTACTGTGTTTGGCGTCACCTTTTCGCAGGCTGCAGGTTCGTAGTTCCGTTGTTTTTGGTGTCTCTCCCCAGTGGCTAAGGTTAGTTCAGTGGGTTGTGTAGGCTTCCTGGTGGAGGGGAGTAGTGCCTGTGTTCTGGTGGATGAGGCTGGATCTTGTCTTTCTCGTGGGCAGGTCCACATCTGGTGGTGTGGTTTGGGATGTCTGTGGCGTTATTATGATTTTAGGCTGCCTCTCTCTTAACGGATAGGGCTGCTTCCTGTCTTGCTAGTTGTTTGGCATAGGGTGTCCAGCACTGTAGCTTGCTGGTCGTTGAGTGGAGCTGAGTCTTGGCGTTGAGATGGAGATCTCTGGAAGATTTTCGCCGTTTGATATTACGTGGAGGTGGGAGGTCTCTTGTGGACCAGTGTCCGGAACTTGGCTCTCCCACCTCAGAGGCACAGCCCTGACACCTGGCTGGAGCACCAAGAACTTGTCATCCACATGGCTCAGAATAAACGGGAGAAAAGAAAGAAACAAGAAGATAAAATAAAGTAAAATAAAATAAAGTTATTACAATAAAAATAATTATTAAAAAAAATTTTAATAAAAAAATTTAAATAAAAAAGAAAGAAGAGAGCAACCAATCCAGATAACAAATCCACCAATGATAACAAGTGCTAAAAACTATACTAAAAAAAACAAAAAACGGACAGACTGAACCCTCAGACAAATGGTAAGAGCAAAGCTATACAGAACAGAAGTATACACACTCCCAAAAAGAGAAAAAGGGAAAAACTGTATATATATATATTTTCTCCCAAAGATATATATATCTTTTCTCCCAAAGTCCACCTCCTCAATTTGGGATGATTTGTTGTCTATTCAGGTATTCCACAGATGCAGGTACATCAAGTTGATTGTGGAGATTTAATCCGCTGCTTCTGAGGCTGCTGGGAGAGATTTCCCTTTCTCTTCTTTGTTCGCACAGCTCCCGGGGCTCAGCTTTGGATTGGGCCCCGCCTCTGCGTGTAGGTCGCCTGAGGGCGTCTGTTCTTTGCTCAGACAGGACGGGGTTAAAGGAGCCGCTGATTCGGGGACTCTGGCTCACTCAGACCAGGGGGAGGAACGGGTACGGGTGTGGAGTGAGCCCGCAGAGGCAGAGGCCGACATGACGTTGCAGCAGCCTGAGGCGCGCCGTGCGTTCTCCCGGGTAAGTTGTCCCTGGATCACGGGACCCTGGCCGTGGCGGGCTGCACAGGCTCCCGGGAGGGGAGTTGTGGACAGTGACCTGTGCTCGCACACAGGCTTCTTGGTGGCGGCAGCAGCAGCCTTAGCGTCTCATGCCCGTCTCTGGCGTCCGCGCTGTTAGCTGCGGCTTATGCCCGTCTCTGGAGCTCCTTTAAGCAGCGCTCTTAATCCCCTCTCCTCGCGCACCAGGAAACAAAGAGGCAAGAAAAAGTCTCTTGTCTCTTTGGCAGCTCCAGACCTTTACCCGGACTCCCTCCCGGCTAGCCGAGGCGCACTAACCCCCTGCAGGCTGTGTTCACGCTGCCAACCCCAGTCCTCTCCCTGCGCTCCGACCGAAGCCCGAGCCTCAGCTCCCAGCCCCGCCCGCCCCGGCGGGTGAGCAGACAAGCCTCTCAGGTCGGTGAGTGCTGGTCGGCACCGATCCTCTGTGCGGGAATCTCTCCGCTTTGCCCTCCGCACCCCTGAGGCTGCGCTCTCCTACGCGGCTCCGAAGCTTTCCCCCTCCGCCACCCGCAGTCTCTGCCCGCGAAGGGGCTTCTAGTGTTTGGAAACCTTTCCTCCTTCACAGCTCCCTTCCACTGGTGTAGGTCCCGTCCCTATTCTTTTGTCTCTGTTTATTCTTTTTTCTTTTGCCTTACCCAGGTACGTGGGGGGGGTTCTTGCCTTTTGGGAGGTCTGAGGTCTTATGCCAGCGTTCAGTAGGTGTCCTGTAGGAGTTGTTCCACGTGTAGATGTATTTCTGGTGTATCTGTGGGGAGGAAGGTGATCTCCGCGTCTTACTCTTCCGCCATCTTGAAGTTCCCTCTCATACCAAGTTTTCTATAATTCTTTTAAAATTTCTCTTGTTATATGTGGACTTTTGAAGGACTGCCCCTGTTTTACTTCAAAATTTATATTCTTTTCAAGACTGTGTTTCTAAAGCCATAATAATGGAATGTGTCTAAACCTGTTTGGGTAGTTTGATTGCCTTTGTCTGATCTGTATCTTTGACTAAATAACAGTGGTTTTCAAAGTGGTTCCCAAACCAACAATATCAACACCACCTGTTATCTTGTTATAAGTTCAGAATTTCTGGTCTCACCCTGACTTGTGAAATGAGTATCCACATTTTTAACAAGGTCCTCAGTTTGATTAAATATACATTAAAGTTTGAGATGCACTGCCGCTGCTATACCACTACTCACCTATACCTGAAGAGCTCCTTGATTTTGGGTAGAGTTGATCATGTTTTTTCCTGGCACCACAACGATGGCATGTGACCCAGCCTTGGCCAATCAGAGCACCACAGTTGTAAGAACTCCTTGCTTGATTCAGAGATGCTTAGGCCACCCAGCCCATGCAAATCAGCATCTCCCAGGAAACCTTTGCCAGGGCTCTCAAAAGCAGCTCCCTTTGTATTAAGGTTGCTCAGCTTTCAAAATTAAGTTCCATAATCCTGATGGCCAACATTTCATTATAAAGGGAGAGCCCACCTAAGAATGAAGCCAACACAGAAGAAATTAAAGGCAAGAGATGAGGAAGGAGCAATGGGCTAGACAAAAGAGAAAGAGGAGAAGGGAAGAGGGAAGTGAAAGAAAGAAAGGGGAAGATAGCAGAAGGGAAGAAGGAAGAGGGAAGAAAGAGGGAAGAAATATCATTAAGCTCCCAAAACTATCTGTGCCTTAAGCCAGCATCACCTGTGAGATTTCTCAATTACATAAGTCATTAAATTCCATTTCTTAAGTTAAAGTTGGCTTTCTGACACTTGCAACGGAAAGTGTCCTAATTGTACAGATGATAAAAGTGTTTCTATGAGGAATTTAATTACTAAACTACCAGTCAGCAGTCTCGTAGTGTGCCTTTCATTTAGAAACATGCTTTACAATGGTCAGCCTCATCCTAATTTACTCTCTAATGTATTCAACAAAGCAAGATCATGTTTTACATTCTTGAATCTCAAAACATGTGCTTTATCTTGAATAATTAAAAATGTGGTTCCTTGTGACCTTGCTCTAATGGCTGCCTTGGTAAGGATTGACAAAAATGCCAGGGATTAGTGTTTTCACTTGGTTATTAAAAATCTTTAGCCTGGGGCTTCCCTGGTGGTGCAGTGGTTGAGAGTCCGCCTGCCGATGCAGGGGACTCGGGTTCGTGCCCCGGTCCGGGAAGATCCCACATGCCGCGGAGCGGCTGGGCCCGTGAGCCATGGCCGCTGAGGCTGCGCGTCCGGAGCCTGTGCTCCGCAACGGGAGAGGCCACAGCAGTGAGAGGACCGTGTACCACAAAAAATAATAATAAAAAATTCTTTAGCCTGAACTACTTCTTATTATCTTCATGATTTTTAATCCTCTTAGCACTTTCTGAAAACCTGTTTCATGATATTGACATACGGCAAGTAAATAGATTTAAAGAAGCAGATGGAAAAAACAAATCTTCCTTTCCTTCCCACACTTCCTATTCCTTGCTTTCTCCTGACTCACTTCCCATCTTTCTTCACTCCTCATCCTTTCTTTCTTTCTTTTTACTTTTATTCCTAGGCCACATAGTGGGCATCCTCAAATACCAAATTCTATTTTTTAATCAAATTATAATTAAACAGTTTTTCATTTTTCCTGCACTATGAAATTCTAGTTATCAGATTGTCAAATGGATGTTAGATATTACATGTCCTCTCCATGAGAATGTTCAAATAGACCAAACATTGCAAAGGAGAGATTAGTGTTAACTCAATACATTAACATTATTGAACTAATGTATGAATTTGGAACTTATGCTGTAGATTCTTAAATTATTTAATTTTTACATAACATTTTCACAAAAGTTGATTCATCACAAAATAGAAAGTTTCAATGTGCCACAGATATATATATATCTTTTATAATAAAACACATATATATTTTCCATAATAAAATACATATATGTTACTATAGTAAGCCAAACTTTTGAGTGTTGAGTGTTGAGTGAGGCTAACAGCAATATTAGTTCCAGAACCTAAAAAGAGAAGGTCTCCTTGCCTACATCCTATAAATCCATTTGAAATTAGAAATACATTCTGGAGAGGAACAACAAGCGCTATTTTTCATTTAGTTAGTCAAGAAGAATTTTTTGAACACTTGTAATGTTTTCAGGTTCTGTGGTTAGAGCTAGGGACAGCAGATGGTTAAGTCATTGTTCTTTCTTCTAAAACAATGTAATATGTTAGGGGAACTGTTGGGGGTTGGAGAGGTCTGGGAGGAGGGGGCCTTATAAATCTTTCTGGGGATTTGTGTCAAAATATCCAGAAGCTTGGATTTTCTCCTTTCTCACCTCAATCTAAGGAAGTGTCAAAATTTGGAGTGGTCTTCTTGAAAAAGTTTTCCAAGACCTGAGTCCTTCCAGTATACTCCAAACTTGCCAGGATCCTCACCTACTTGTAACCAATTGGTGGTGTTTCCAAGGTGTTCTGGGAGCAGAGAAGAGGGGACGATTAGTTCTGTGTAGAGTGGAGTTGGAGAACTCAGGGGAATTTCTAAATTCTATTATGATTATTACTCTTGTATTTGAAGTGGGCCTTGAAGGATTAGAACAATAAAAACAGGTGGAGAAGTAAAGGAAAGAGCATTTCCGCCTATGGAATTAGAGACATAATGGTTGTTAAACTTTTTAAAGCTTTTGTCATTTGCCGTGCACACTCTTCAGGTCATAGACAAGAAGACAAAGGACAGAGATTCCACGATTTTCCTGTGATCTCATAGGAAATGAAACATAGGGCTGGTATGTGAAGTCCAACTCTCCCGTCCAAAAAGTATGCTCTAAACCTCCGCACTTGGCTTCATAAAGGTTTAAAAAACATAAAGTTCAAAGCATCAGGGTTGATTTTTGCTTTCACAGCTTACTATCTAAATTAAAGCACTTTCCTCAAAAATCTATTTCTTTTCTATGCCATATTTCTTCCTCATAATGAGTTCTCTGTGTGTATGTGTGTGTGTATGACCTTGTATGTATACTCACAAATGTATACATGTATGTTTGTGTGTATTGTGGATAGGATCTCCACAACCTGGGTGTCGACCCTCTGGTTGCCTCTGTCTGGATGTATTCTATTACCAGGCAGATGGTGTGTCCTTGACAAGGCACATGCTATGGGCTAGTGCATGGACAGGTGTTTAGCAGTTTATCGAACTGTGGATGAATGAACACCAATGAAATGATCGTTCAGAATGAAAATTTCTTTCCAAAGAAAGAAAGTCGGGTGGTTTGGTTTTTTAAAACCGATTTTGATATGCAGTGTCTACTTTGTAGAGAAAATAAACATCTGTTCTCAAAATGTGTTTTCACATGTGAAAGTCATGCCAAGGAATCTTCCTTTGCTCTCATTCTTCATAAGCCACTTTATTCAGTCCCAAATTCGTTATCAAAATCCTCTGACGTTTTGTTATCCATCTCTCAATTTTATTGCATGCAAACTTGAAAGGACAGAGGAAATTTCAAATATGAATAGAAAAAGGGTATGTGGTGGTTAAAGTAGGCCAGACACCTTATCTAGCCCTCTTTGGAATTTCCACCTCACTGCTCACTGAGACTTGGAAAGAGGCAGGTTTCACCCAGCTCGAAAATTCCACGCTCTGCCTTGATTGCCCACCCTGCTCTCTCTCTGTCAGAGATGGCTCTAAACGCAATGAGATATGATTTAAAGGAATGAGCAGTGATATTTTAAAGGATTTTTTTAAAGACTGAAAATAATCTGTAAATTTACTGTAGCCAAATATTACATTCAGCTCATTCAAAAGTAATTCAGGTTGTTGAATAATTCATAAAAATAATTCATACCATAATATATGCTAAGGTCAAGGAGATACATGAGAAATCCTCAGTAAATGTTAGTTATGTAAAGTGAAGTTATTTGTACAGCTTTCATTTATTTGCACTTCCATTCCCACGATGAAAACATTTGATATCATAAGTAAGTTTAACATTTCCATTTTGATCAGGTTTTCTTTGGGGGGCAGGGCCATCTTGTATTTTCACTTCCTGCTTGGTTATTATATTATCTTTATAGAACTCACATGAGAAAAAGGATTGTTTTGCCTAAATTGACTTTAAAAAGGTATTTTCTGCTGCTTTCCCATACAAATATGGTTAAAGGCTAGGCTATTTCCAGGAAAAAGGCAAGGAAACATATAGCCTCAAATCCCAGTTGAGAGAAAAACCCTGTTTCAGTGGAAGTAGTTCATTAGTATTCCCCATAAATATTATCACTAAGTGAGATTAGATCTGTTAAGTTATGCATTTTAAAAATTCTACATGTGCTTCTTTTTCCATTTAAAATTCTGGCATGTGCTGTTTTTCCATTTGCTTCCACAGGATACTTTCCCTTTGGAAGTAGATTTGTGGTCAGTGAGTATCTTTTCTGTTTATAGAATTCTGCTTTCTCATGTAAATGGCTTGCACTAGTGAAAAGCAAGGCAGTTCTACTTCTATGCAGTAGAGAAATGTGAGAAATTTTCTAGGGACAAAACAGAGGAGAGGCAGAATAGGGCAGAAATAAATAGAAATTCTTTCTATTTATTTATTTATCTTTAAATGTATTTTTCTTTGAAGTATAGTTGATTTACAACATTGTGTAGTTTCTGGAGTACAGTAAAGTGATTCAGTTTTATATATATATATATATTCTTTTTCATATTCTTTTCCATTATGGCTTATTACAGGGTATTGAATATATAGTTCCCTATGCTCTACAGTAGGACCTTATTGTTTATCTATTCTATATATAATAGTTTGCAGCTGTTAATCCAAAACTCTCAATCCATTCCCCCCACACACCCCTTCTCCCTTGATAACCATAAGTCTGTTCTAAATAGACATTTCTCCAAAGAAGACATGCAGATGGCCAAGAGGCACATGAAAGGATGCTCAACATCACTAATGATTAGAGAAATGCAAATCAAAACTACAGTGAGGTATCACCTCACACCAGTCAGAATGGCCATCATTAAAAAGTCCACAAATAACAAATGCTGGAGAGGGTGTGGAGAAAAGGGAACCCTCCTACACTGCTGATGGGAATGTAAATTGGTGCAGCCACTATGGAGAACAGTGTGGAGGTTCCTCAAAAAACTAAAAGTAGAACTACTATATGATCCAGCAATCCCACTCGTGGGCATATATCTGGAGAAAAACATGATTTGAAAGGATACACGCACCCCAGTGTTCATTGCAACACTATCTACAATAGCCAGGACATGGAAGCAACCTAAGTGTTGGCAAGTTGATGCTCATAATTTTTCATTTATTCCTGACATGATCATTTCACTGGTTTTGAGAGCTGTGGTGTTAGCAGTTATTCCAACAATTTGGCCAGAGTCCTCTTAGTAGATAAAATCCTCTAGAGTCCTGTTCACACTGCCTTTTGTTCATCTGTAGCTATGTTCCTTGTTATTTAATCAAACTATTTTCTCAAGGCATTGAGCATTTATATATGCAGAAATAAATATAAGCATTATTAGACCTAGTCTCTACACGTATTTGTTCAATCTTATGACTTATGCCATTTTAAATTGAATCCTCTTTCGGTCATAAAACTGAAGACTTACTTTAGTAAAACATCAATAAATAACACAAATACAGAAGAAGAGAGGTTAAAGGGGAAAATGGGGATTGCAGAAAATGCTTTCTCAGTGTTTATTCAAAATAGACTTCTTATTTTAGAATACTTTTAGATTTACAGAAAGCTTGTGAAGAGAGTACAGGGGGTTCCCATATACCCTACACCTGGGTTTCTCTGTTGTTAACATCTCATATTACTGTAGTGAGTTATTTGTCACAACTAATGAACTGATATCATTACATTATTATTAACTAGAGTCCACACATTTTTCAGATTTCCCTTTTCTATTCCAGGATCCCATTCAGGCTACCACATTACATTTAATTGTGATGTCTCCACACCTCCTTTTGGCTGTGCTAAGTTTCTCACTTTTCCTCTCAGAATTGGACTGCAGTGATGGGTTTTGGGGAGGTGTATGGTCAGGCCACTCAAGATGGATGTTTTCTTGCTCTCTGTACGTCCTCTGCCCAACCACTGCCTGCTTCACCTACACCCTATGCACAAGACTGACCTTCCTACGTGCTTACCCCACGTCCCAGCTGGTGGTATTTTTATCAAAGGGGCTGTGAAGGGCGTGCCGCTCAGCTGGTTTCCCTGGCAACCCTGAGCCCACCTGACATCAATTCCCCTATAAACTCCACTTCCTCCCCTGAGTTAAGCCTGCTGCCATGTCCTGTCCGCTGTCCGCTGCACACCGTGGGGTGTTGCTCTAGGACCTTGCTTCAGACAGGTAAGCTCCCCCATGCATTAAACCATTGAGGTCTCTGTCGCTGACTCAGCTTTTTCTTTGGTCTTGAAGCTGGGTAAGCACAGGCCTTGTAGGCCTTCGGGGTGCAGCCCAACAATTGGCAGAGAAGCCAGGAGACCAAGGAAACTCCCGTGAGCACGGAAATGTTGGGAAATACAGGACGGGGAATGGAAAGTTGCTGAGGCTGTCCACTAACACAGGGGACCCCAAAATTCCAGGGGTAATCCCAGAAGTTTCAGGGGCAATGCCGGGGTGGCTGTCCACTAAAATATGGGGCCGAAAAGTTCCAGGGGTGATCCTGAAAGTTGCGGGGGAAATCCTGGGGTGACTGTCCACTAGTATGTGCGGCCTTGTGGTGGCTGTCCTTGATGAATGGGAGCTGCCAAGAGATCTGGAGATCAATGGCCTTAATGGCTCAGATATTGAATCCAAGCGAGACGTTTGTAATTGGTTAAGCTAGCTTTCTATTTATAGAAGGAATTGGTATTTCTCTTGTGCCTTTGAGATGTAAATGATCTACCTGGGTTCTTTGGAACTTTAATCTTAAGTGGAAAGGAGAAAAAAGAGCTTTTAGGTAAACTCTATAGAAATAATTATGCTTTGGGAATGTCTGTCTAAATTAGTCTCTCTAGATTTTGGTGACTTGAAACTAAGCTAAGTTAAATAAAGAAAGTTCATTAACTCAGGAATCTCAATACTTTGGGAACGTCTAGAAGAGAAAAACCCACCAAATGCTGAGCCTGATAGCAGGCCTTTGGCATGTCCTTCCTGGCCTTGAGAGGCCTTTTGGGAATTCAGTCTGAGACTCCTGAGGAGTTCCCCCTCAGCCAGTTTGGAGGAGCCTATGCGGTCAATTGACAAGACTTATTTTGCAAACAAATTAGTTTTGGTGTGGCTGTGTTTGGTGGAGATGAGGGTAATTTTAGCACAATATTGTTTCAGTGGATGTTAAATTCTAGTTCTGTTAATTGAGGTCTGTATTTATGAAAGTTATTGTGTTAGCCATACTTTTGCCCTGATGCTCTGGATGAAAAGAAAATTATCTAGTGACATCGTCACAGAGTATAGCTGTTAGGGGAACCACTGTCCTAAACTGCCGGCCCTGGCCAGGCCCAATAGTAGCCACTTGCATGAGTTAACTCACAACAGGTGGTCCTCATAAGGTATGTGGAACTAACAAGCCACCACCAACTGGAAGAATTCGGGAAAGGTTAAAAGGAGAGAGGAGACGCCAGTCCATATGTCCTACCAACATCCCAGAATCCTCCTCTCTGGAATCCATCTTGGCTGAGTGATGCGCACACCACCAGGAAGGACCCTGAGTCACAATGATTGTTCAGAGACAACCTGGAAACTAACCCAATTCTCATAAAACCTGAGACTGCGAGCCATGTGGCAGAGTAGTTCTCCTGGGTTCCCTTACCCCCCTGCTCTCCACCCAGGTGCCCCTTCCCAATAAAGTCTCTTGCTTTGTCAGCACGTGTGTCTCCTTGGACTGTTCATTTCCGAATGTTAGACAAGAGCTCACTCTCGGACCCTGGAAGGGGTCACCTTTCCTGCAGTATAACTACTCATGAAATGTGACACTGCTTGCTTTAAGTCTGCTGCTAAAAACATGTACAATGTTTGTGTGACAGTTGGGTATAGGGATAAAATGTATAGCCTATAAAGTGTTTCCCCATTAACATACCTTGAGCCTGTTCAGGAGATCTGATAAGTTTTCCCCCAACGTGACTGACTAGGCAAATATAAAGGAGGCCTAGCACCAAGGGACATGATCTGAACCTGGGGTAGGAGCCAGCACCCCAGCATTGAGGGATGGATATTTTGATCATCAATACTTTCTATTGAAAGTTTTACAGTCAAAAAGGGAAATGATGGAAAAATCTGTACACATTGAGGTATGGGGAAGTCATTCTGGCCTATATTCAATACATGGTTTAACTTCAATTTTACTGACCAGAGCAGCCTGTTTTGTGGTCGTTCAGACAGGCGTTGTGCATCTGCTTTGGCCATTGAGGAGGAGAATGCATTTGAAAGTCAAAATGGAGTCACTGTGGTTCAGACATGCAAGGTAAAACTAGGTGGCATGGTTTTGGACATGTTAATGTATTACTGAAAACTTAAGTTTTCTGAACTGTATTGCAAACCAGGACAAAAACCACAGGCGGGGCCTTCCCTGGTGGCGCAGTGGTTGAGAGTCCGCCTGCCGATGCAGGGGACACGGGTTCGTGCCCCGGTCCGGGAAGATCCCACATGCCGCGGAGCGGCTGGGCCCGTGAGCCATGGCCGCTGAGCCTGCGCGTGCGGAGCCTGTGCTCCTCAACGAGAGAGGCCACAACAGTGAGAGGCCCGCGTACTGAAAAAAAAAAACCAAAAAACAAAAAACCACAGGCAGCTGTGGCATTATCTCTGGATTCAGTTACTGCTTGTATTTTGCTTAACTGTCATGATCTCCCCTGTGCTGGACCTGTTAGATGTCCCACATTTCATCCCTAGCCCAAGAGGAGGAAATCTATTTGAAAACTGAGCAGCAACAGTGGCCTCACTGCAAAATGAGTCGAATTGCTGGGCCTACAGCCAGATGCCATTGTCATCCTCTGGACTTCCATGAAAAATTGACCTGGCTACTGTGACTATGTGGGGACTACTGACCATGGGGGACAAAGACTCACCGTCTTCCTGGCCCACATGTCAATATATCAGAAGGACCTCCGTTGGTAAACATGACTGTACAGCTGACCGCCCATGAGCCCCCTGGGCTATGCTATGTGGGTGGTATAGGCTGGCTTCTGGACACACAAGTCCAACTAGTGGGATTAACTGTGCTTTGTTTGGAAAGACCTACCAGGTCCACCTCTGATGGCACTCAACATAACATGGGGTGGCAGACCTATGCTGTGACTGCTGACTCCTGGCTAGGCCACCAGAATGTTCCTTTTAAAGCTGGGCCTTCCCCTCCCCATGCAGGTGGCTCTGGGTTTGTGAAAACCGGGGGTGGCCTTGCCTTCCTTATAACTGGACGGGGCACTGCTGCTATTGAGTCCCTTTCCTTTGACCCGGTAAGCGCTTGGCTCCAAAACTTGCCCACATCCTGGCAAATGACTGTTCTGAGAGTACTAGGTATCTTACTCTTGATGCTCTCTGGCTGCTGCTGTCTGTAGTGTATTTGTGGTGTCTGGTTGCAATGCCCCTACAAAACTGACCCTAGGGATATTGTGGAAGAGGGGTGGGCCAAGATCATTAGGGCCGGTCGTGCAGGGTGTGTGAGGGTGGAGTTCATGGTCAGGCCCCTCAAGATGGCTGTTCTCTTTTCTTATTTTTCTTTTTTCTTTTTTTTTTTTTTGCGGTACGCGGGCCTCTCGCTGCTGTGGCCTCTCCCGTTGCGGAGCACAGGCTCCGGACACGCAGGCTCGGCGGCCATGGCTCACGGGCCCAGCCGCTCCGCGGCATGTGGGATCTTCCCGGACCGGGGCACGAACCCGCGTCCCCTGCATCGGCAGGCGGACTCTCAACCACTGCACCACCAGGGAAGCCCAAGATGGCTGTTCTCTAGCTCTCTGTACACCCCCTGCCCGACCAATGCCTGCTTCACCGATACCCTATGCGCGTGACTGACCTTCCTACCCACTTGTCCCAGGCCCCAGCTGGTGATTGTTCTAATCCAAGGGGCTGGTGAGGGTGTGCCCCTCTACTGGTTTCCCTGGTAACTAATGAGCCCACCTGACATCAATTCCCCTATAACTGGTAATTTCCCCTTCCCTTCCAGAACCAAGACTGTCACCTTGTCTTGCTTGCCTTCCGGTAAGAAAACCACAGAGTTAAAGGACCATTCTCATCACAGCATATTAAGGTACTATCCTATCAATATGACTATCACTCTTGATGTTAACCTTGAACTCCTGGCTGAGGTAGTATTTGTCATGTTTCTCCATTGTTACATACTCTTTTTTCCCCCTTTTCTACACTATGCTCTTTGGAAGGAAGTGATTATATGCAGCTCACACTAAGGAATGGGGAATTATGTTCCACCTCCGTGAATGGTATTATATAAATTATTGGAATTCTTCTGGATGGGAGATGTATCTGTTCTACTGATTTATTTATTCAATCACTCGTGTATATCAATGTGGACTCATGGATATTTATTTTACATTTTGGACTATTACCCAATTCAAGTTTATTTGTTGTTCAGGTGTTCTAGCTTTGGCCATTGGGAGCTCTTTCAGTTAATTCCTGTATCCCTTTGACATAACATCATTAGGGGTTTTTGGTTTGTTTGACTGGTTTTGTTTTTTAGGGGTTTTTTAGCACTACAAGATGCTCCAAGTGTATCTTATATATCCACTGACCCAGTCCTCCAGGAAGCCATTTCTCTAAGGGTCCCTACTTCCTTTTACTGAGAATTGTATTAGAATGCAAGATCTGTGTCCCAGTTGTGCTCATTGCGACTGGAGTGTCAGTACCACTAGGCCCTCTCAGCTGACAGAGGAAGGAAATATATGTGTGTGTAGTGATACTGTATACACACATATCTATAAGTATTTATATCAAGCTAAACATGAGTTCATGCTAACACGCTCAACTCTAATCTCTTACCGTGTGGGTCATTCTAGAGTCCTCCCCTTGCTTGTCCGTAACTGCCCCTCCAACAGTAAGAAACCTGGCCCCTAACATCTGCCATCCTTTATACTCTCTCGATGACTGTAACTTCTTAATAAGTCTTGAAATCAGAGAATGTGTTATGGTTCTTCAATATTTTGTTGAGCCTTCTAGATCCTTTGCCTTTCCATATAAATGTTAGACACTATGCTGATATCAGATTTTGATAGTGACTGGGTTGAATAAACAGATTAATTTGGGAAGAAGTTTCATCATAAGACTATTGAGTCTTTCAGTGCAGGAACATGGACTATCTCTCCATTTATTTAGGTATTTGATTTCTTCCATCAATGTTTTAGATTTCTGCATATAATTTTGTACATGCTGCTACATTTACACCTCAGTACTTCATTTTTGGTGCTATTGTAAATATTTTTTAATTTCAAATTTCAATTATTCATTGCTGGTATACAGGAAAGCAATTGAGTTTTGTATTGATGTGTATGTTGTGATCTTGCTATATTTGCTTATTAGTTCCAGGAGTGTTTTTCTGCAGATTCAGTGGAGATGTCATCATCAAAGAGTTTTATTTCTTCCTTTCCAATCTTTTCTTGCTTTATTGCACTAGCTAGAACTTTCAGTATGATGCCGAACAGAAGTGGTAAGAGAATCTCTGCCTTTTTCCCAGTCTTAGTGAGGAAGTATCCAGTCTCCTATCGTGAGCTACCATGTTAGGTGTAGGTTTTGTGTAGACATCCTTTATCAAGTTGAGGAAGTTCCTCTCTATTCCAGAGTATTGAGAATTTTTACCATGAATGGATGTTGGATTGTGTCAAATGCTTTTCAGCATCTTCTTTTTCTTCTTTTGCCCACTTATGTGTTGGCTTACACAGGTAGATTTTTCAAATGTTATGCTAGCTTTAGATACCTGGAATAAATCCCACTTGTTCCTAGTGTATAATTCTTTTAATACATTGTTAGATTCTATTTACTGATGTTTTGTTGAAGTTTTTGCATCTACGTTCATGGCAGATACTGATCTGCTTTTTTTCTTTCCTTGTAATATTATCTGCTTTACATGTTAAGGTAATTCTGTTTTCAGAGAATAAATTAGGAAGTATTCCCTCTGCTTGTATCTTTTTGGAAGAGATTACAGAGAATAGGTACTGTTTCTTCCTTAAATACTTGGTGGAATCATCAGTGAAAACATCTGGGTCTGGTAATTATTTCTAGAAGGTTTTAAAATATTATTTCAATTTTAATAAGCATAGAGTTATTCAGGTTATCTATTTCTCTTTGTATGAATTTTAGCAGTTTGTATCTTTCAAGGAACTGGTTCATTTTTTTCTACATTATCAAATTTGTACAAATAGAGATTTTTGTAGTATTTCCTTATTATCATTAGTGTTGTTCCCTTTTTCATTTCTGGTATTGGTAATTTCTGTCTTCTCTCATTTTTTTCTTGGTTGGCTTGATTAGAAGTTTATCAACTTTGTTGATTTTTTCAAAGAACCATATTTTTAAAAGCAATGTTCTCTGTTGGTTTCCTTTTTTCAATTTCATTGATTTCTGCTCTAATTTGCATTACTTCTTGCTTTTTCCTGCTACCTAAAGCTTAAATTGCTATTCTTTCTCTAATTTTCTAAAGTGAAATCTAGGTTGTTCATTTCAGATCTTTCTTATTTTCTAATATAAGCATTTAATGCTATAAACTTCCTTCTATACACTACTTTTGCTGCATCTCTCTAATGTTCATGTTGTGTTTTTGTTTATATTTGGTTTAAAATATTTAAAAAATTTGGGGGGGACTTCATTTTTGACTCATAGGCTCTTTAGAAGTATGTTATTTAATTGCCAAATATTTGTGGATTTTCTAGCTATCTCTCTATAATTTATTTCCTCTGTGGTTTGAGAACATGCTTTGTTATGTTCTTTCAAATTTGCTAAGATGTGTTTTAATGGCCTGGAATTTGGTATATTTTGGATAATATTGCATGTAATCTTGAGAAAAATGTATATTCTGCTATTGAATGAAGTACTCCGTACATGTCAATTAGATCAAGTTGATTGATAATGCCGTTTAAGTCATCTGTATCCTTAGTGATTTGCTGCCTGCTTGATCTATCAAATAGTGAAAGGGGTGTTGAAATCGCCATTGAGAATGGATTTGTCTATTTCCCCATTTAGTTCTATCAGTTTTTGCCTCATGTATTTTCATGCTCTTGTGTTAGGTGCATACACAATTAGGATTACTATGTCTTCTTAGAGAATTGACCCTTTATCATCATGTAATGCTTCTATTTATCTCTGAGTCTTTTCCTTGTCCTGAAGTCCTTTTTGTCTGAAATCAATACTGCTTTCTTTTTGTTAGTATTAGTATGATGTAGCTTTTTCTATTCCTTTACTCTTAAACTATTAAAATATTTGTATTTTAAGTAGGCTTAACCTAAATGTGAAAAGAATTTGAAAAAGAATAGATACATGTATATCTATAACTGAATCACTTTGTTCTACACCGGAAACTAACACAACATTGTTAATCAACTATACTCCAGTATAAAATAAAAATTAAAAAATAATAAAGTAGGCTTTTACAGACAACATGAACTGGGTCATTTTTACTTTTAAAACCACTCTAACAGGGATGAAGTGAGAGGGTAGCATTGACATATATACACTACCAAATGCAAAATAGATAGCCAGTGGGAAGCAGCTGCATAGCACAGGGAGATCAGCTGGGTGCTTTGTGACCACTTAGAGGGGTGGGATAGGGAGGGTGGGAGGGAGACGCAAGAGGGAAGGGATAGGGGGATGTATGTATACATATAGCTGATTCACTTGGTTATACAGCAGAAACTAACACAACATTGTAAAGCAATTATACTCCAATAGAGATGTAAAAAAACCCACCAAAAACACTAACAACCTCTGTTTTTCAATTGGTTTATTTAGACTATGCACATTTTATGTGAATTTTAATTGGATTAATACCATATTTGAAATTCTTTTTCATTCATTGCATTTATTTTCCCCCTTTCTCTCTGACTTCTCTAGTTTTAATTGATCAATTTATATCATTTTATCCCCTATCTTAGCATATTGATTATATTAAAAATTCACTGATTGCCCTGCAATTTACAATTTACATTTTTATCTACTTTAAGTCCAATTTCCAGTAATACTGTGCTCAAAGCAAGTATACTCCAATAAAATTTAATTTTAAAAAAAGCAACTCTACTCCAATAAAAATTAATTTAAAAAAACAAACAAAGAAAAACAAACAATACTTTACTCTTACCAAGTAGTTTAGGTACTTATAAAAAATTATTCTCAGTTTCTCCCTGCTTCCCCTGTGACATTGATATCACTCATTTCACTCATTTATAATCGCCTAATACATTGTTATTATTATTGTTCTTAAAAGTATCTTTTAGATCAAATAAGAATTAGAAAAAAAAGATTTTATTTTACCTTTATATGTTCCTTCTTCAATGCTTTCCTTTCTTTATGTAGATCCAAGTTTCTGACCTTTATCATTTTCCTTCTCTCTGAAGAAATTCTCTTAATATTTCCTGAAGAGTAGGTTGGCTGGTGATGAATTCCAGTTTTGTGGTTTTTTGTAAATTTTTAATTCACTTTCAGAGGATAATTTTGATAGATACAGAATTTTAGGTTTTGGGGCTTTTTTGTTTTTTTTTCAACGCTAACTCACTCTCTTCTTGATTTCCTGTTCTCTGATGAGAGGTCCACTATAATTCTTATCCTTGTTCCTCTTAAGTAAACGTTTTTCCCCCCTTTTCTTTTTATGATTTTTCTTCTTCTTTTTTAATTTCCTGTGGTTTGAATATGACATACCTAAATGTAATGATCAGAACTGAAGGAAGGAATATAGAGTCTCTCATTTGAAGAGTAGGTCATCTGTAGAATAAATACTTGAGGAGAGATGGATTTATGGAAACTACATTGTACAATTCTTGCAGGTGTCACTCATGCGAAATGCTATGGGATTGATGTGTCCTGGACTTGTGGCAAATCTGGGAAGATATGACTCATTTTCCCCAGAAATAGGACTGAGGAAGAAAAGCAAAGAGAGTGGAAAGATCGTGAGCTGTCTAGTAGGATAGGCTCCCATTTAATCTCAGCCTGATTCTTATATCTGTGTATCCTTGGGAGAGTTATTTCACCTCTGAAAACTGTGTCTCATTGTCTGGAAAATAATACTCAATACCCATGTTTATTTTGAAGATCATAATACTATATAGACATACTGGAAATAAAGCAGCTGACACATAGTATTGATTTAAAAAGTTAGGTTTCTCTCCCCCCTGCCTCTTCATTCAATTCTTCCTCTTTCTCTCCTTCTTCCTCTTCATCTTTTCCCTCTCCTCCTCCTTCCCCCTCCCCCTGCCTCTTCATTCAATTCTTCCTCTTTCTCTCCTTCTTCCTCTTCACCTTTTCCCTCTCCTCCTCCTTCCCCCTCCCCCCTTTTTCCTCTTCCTGCTCCTTCTTTTCCTTATCCTCCTGTTCTTTCTTCTCCTGTAACCTAAAGCACTGAATCTTCTTATCTGGGTTTTTTTTTTTTTTTTTTTTTTTTTT